>NC_084626.1:14850879-14885009 GCF_033978795.1 Nerophis ophidion
TCATTCAGGGGAGGAGCCAGAAATGATGACGTAAGAAGCCCCGTGACCGCTTCGGGAAGCAGTACAGATTTGCCGGGAAATTCGACAAGTTATAAACCGCCCAAGCTCCATCGAAAATGTTGTCTTTTGAGTCTTGTGGTCAGTTGGGAATATGGAGAGAGAATAAAAACAGGTTTTTAAATGCCACTAGAATCAAAGAAGGATGACAAACTGAATCAAAACAACAAACTTAATGTCCATTTCATAAACATTAGATTACTGATTGTTGTTGGTAACGTCAACAAAACTTTGATAGCACAAAGGTTGGTGCATTGGCCTTTTATTCTACAAGACGTGAGTTCCATTCTTGGCAACGTCAGTTCCCAATTGTGTTTTTCAATGGAAAACAATACACTTATTAAAGTAAAGCTTTCCGTATTAATTATTTTTAAGCAGCTACCAGAAATCCATAGCTGGATAAGGGAGAGGTTTTTGAAATAATAAAAATAAGAATCACCTATAACCAAAAATAGAAATGAACTAAATCTCCTCTGTTCTGTACATCATTGTCCAAGTGACATTATATTGTCATCTTCCTCTTTATGCCATTTCCTCAAGGTGACAGAAAAACATGATACAACCTGCCTATCATGTGATTCTACCATGTTGGCAAAATACAAACACACAATATATTGACATATATAACACATAAAACATGGAATTAGAAGTGAACAGTACCCATCCCTACCAGCAAGTGTTGTTGTACTGGAAACTAATTTACAAACACAACTTCATCACACACAATACTCCACTATGGAATTGTTCTTATATTAAAATGAGAAACAAATCCATCTTTGTACAGCAATGGTTTGAAAAAGGCATTTGGTCACTGATGCACTTATTGAATGATAAAAAATATTTTAATATTTGAAGATTTCATTAAGTACGACCTGCAAATAGACAAAATATTACAAAATTTAAAAAGGCTTTCATTCCAAATATTCTAGTTACTGCATCTTTTTTAATCCTTTGCTATTTCTTCTTATTTTATCTGGAATAAAAAAATACTCATAACTTAAAAGTTTCCATTCTTTCCAAGGCAAAAGAGTTAATCTCAGAAAAAAAGATGGATTTGACCTCTTAAAATAATATTTTGGATGTTGTTTTGCAATTGAAGACAACACTTGTTCGTTCTGTGATAGGGAAACAAAATAAACAGTTTATTTTAAGAATGTATGCAAAGTAAATCTCTGTGGGATGATGTACAATATTGGCTTTTGTCTGACACTCCAAACTTTGACTGATATTGATTTTGTTTTGGGGATGTTGAAAAAGAAAAAAAAAATACATGAAAAATGTTTAAAACACAATACTGGATTTATTTGATGTTTCCACAAATGTAAATTTGTAAAAACAAAACCATCCTTTCACATTTATATTGCATAAAAGGTCTGGGGACATACATATAAAACAATCACAACACAATCAAATACAGAGTAATAAATGAAGTGGTCCAGAAGATGTTTCAGATGTGAACCAGTACATATGTATATCATATAAAGGTGATAATCTATGGGATTATTAACAATTACAAATAAAATATGTAATACTTCAATATTTCCTATGAATCTGAAATTGCATGACGATATCTATCTATATCTATATATCTATATCTATATATATATATATATATATATATATATATAGAGCCTCCGCCCAGTGAAGAGTACTGCTTTCATCAGAGCTGGGGATAAGTCAACACCGGCTGCCCGGAACACCTCGTCTGGCCTGTTGGCAACAGCACGCAACTGGGAGCTGTCAGTTGATCTGGGAAAGCAGTTGAAGTTCCCTGACGTGGTTGCTAAAACAACACTAAGGCCAGATATTGTGCTCACCTCAGTGGCCTCCAAGCAGGTAATCCTCTTGGAGCTCACAGTGCCTTGGGAGGACCGTATGGAGGAGGCCAATGAGAGGAAGAGTGCAAAGTACTCTCAGCTTGTGGAGGAGTGTCGGAGCAATGGGTGGCGAGTGATGTGCCGGCCGGTTGAAGTGGGGTGTCGAGGGTTTGTGGGCAAATCTCTCTGCAGGGCCTACAGAATGCTTGGCATCACAGGGGCCAGCCAGCAAAGGGCCATGAAGTTAGTCACAGATGCAGCAGAAGTGGCATCAAGGTGGCTGTGGATCAGGAGGGGAGAGGCGTGGCATGTAGGGCAGTAGCGCTACCTGGACACAGGCTGGGGCCTGATCAACCCCGGCTGGGTCGCCTAGGGGAGGGGGTCTGATTGTTGAAAGACCCGAAACCCCCTGTGATCCTAGGTTACATCACTGAGGATGTGTCCAGTTGCACCATTGGTGTATTTAAAAAGTATATATATATATATATATATATATATATATATATATATACCTATATGTATATATATATATATATATATATATATATATACATACATATATGTATATATATATGTGTGTGTGTGTGTGTGTGTGTGTGTGTGTGTGTGCGCGTGTGTGTGTGTACATACACACAAAATGTTTTTTCCATGTAAAATAAGTCTCGTACTGTTTACTCAAATTGTTCTTTCTTTTTTTTTTAATAAAATTACACATTGTTGCATATTAAGGCATGTGCTGGACTGAAAATAGCACTAATATAAAATATATAATCTATAAATGTAGAAGCACATTAAAAATATTGTTACTCAAACAACAATGTCACCAGAGGTGGGTAGTAACGCGTTACATTTACTTGAGTAACTTTTGGGATAAATTGTACTTCTACGAGTAGTTTTTATGCAACATACTTTTACTTTTACTTGAGTATATTTGTAGAGAAGAAAGGCTACTTTTACTCCGTTCCATTTATCTACATTAAGCTCACTACTTGCTACTTTTTTTTATCGATCTATTAATGTTTGTTTTGTTTAATGACAGAGCTTCAAAGTAGGAACTACGCATGCCTGCGTTTCACCAATCACATGCAGTCACTGGTGAAGTTGGACCAATCAAACAGAGCCAGGCGGTCACATGACCGTGATACGTAAAACCCGACTTAAACGTGTTGACAAACTTATTGGGGTGTTACCATTTACTGGTCAATTGTACGGAATATGTACTGTACTGTGCAATCTACTAATACAAGTTTCAATCAATCAATCAAAAGTGTAAAGGAAAAAAGACACTTTTTATTTCAACCGTACTTCCCGTCAAAAGCCTAAAGACTGATCGCACAGTTCCTGTCTTCACAATAAAAGTGCCGCTCCATCGCGCCTGCGCTAACAAAATAAGAGTCTCCGAAAGCCAGCGCAAACGAGCTAGCAGGATAAGGAGATTGCCGCCAATGTTTTTCTTGTAAAGTGTATAAAAACGAATATGGAAGCTGGACAAATAAGATGCCAAAAACCACCGACTTTCATGTGGTATTAGACAGAAAGGAGGAACTTTTTTTCTCCTCCATTTGAAAACGTGGACGTCTGATTCCAATCAATGCAAGTCATCAGAATCAGGTAATACACCAATTTATATTCTTGTCTTCATGAAAGATAGGAATCTATATGTTAAACATGCATGTATATTCATTAAAACACCTTTAACATGTCAACAAAAACAGCAAAATAAATAAATATAAATTATATACTGTATATATAAATGTATGTGTATATATATGTGTGTGTATAAATGATGTGTGTGTATGTATGATATGTGTGTGTATGTATATGTATATATGAGGTAGATCACCTCGACTTGATCATTTATTAAGTAATTGATTAACGTTGAAAAACTTATTGGGGTGTTACCATTTAGTGGTCAATTGTACGGAATATGTACTGTACTGCAATCTACTAATACAAGTTTCAATCAATCAATCAATCAATCAATCAATCAATCAATCAATCAATCAATCAAATCAATGAATGCCTACTGAAGCTATGGTGCTGTTAAGTTATTGTGGCTCAATGTGCCATTTTTTGATTTTATTTTAATGTACTATTATTTAATATATATTATTGTTTTAGTTGCTTAAGAGATATTCCTGGCTCTGAATTTGTTCATTGCTATTTTTATTTTTTTGTGCATTATTTGTTGCCGTAATCATTAAACAAACAGGTTACTCATCAGTTACTCAGTACTTGAGTAGTTTTTTCACAACATACTTTTTACTTTTACTCAAGTAAATATTTGGGTGACTACTCCTTGCTTTTACTTGAGTAATAAATCTCTAAAGTAACAGTACTCTTACTTGAGTACAATTTCTGGCTCCTCTACCCACCTCTACCCGTGAACACACACCTACGACTATCAGGTACTGTTAAACTCACTAAGACACTAGCAACACAATAGAAAGATAAGGGATTTCCCAGAATTATCCAAGTAAATGTGTTTAAAAACATCTGAATCCGTCCCAATGCAATTGCGTTTTTTTTTTTTACTTGTTATTTTTTTTCTTGTCCTTAGCTATCAATATACTCAAACACAAATCTTTCATCCTCGCTCAAACTAATGGGGAAATTGTTGTTTTCTCTGTCCGAATAGTTGTTTTTGTTGGAGGCTCCCATTAAAATCAATGTGAAGATGTGAGGAGCCATCAACATGTGACGTCATCGTCTGAGACTTCCGGTAAAGGCAGGGCTTTTTTATCAGCACCAAAAGTTGCGAACTTTATCGTGGATGTTCTCTACTAAATCCTTTCAGCAAAAATATGGCAATATCGCGAAATGATCAAGTATGACACATCGTTTAAATAAGAAAATCTCATTTCAGTAGGCCTTTAAACATATATATATATATATATATATATATATATATATATATATATATATATATATATATATATATATATATAAAATCCTACATATTGGCAGCCATAGTGATTCATTTATTCAGCACAGCAATACAACCTGGATCCGACAAAAAAGTAAACACAAATGCTGTCTTCCTCGCTGATAAAACATGATAGCAACATGCATCTGCTAGCTCAGGATTGCCCCCACTTCTCAGTGTGGCGAGTTGGAGTACTACAAGAGGCACTCTAATACAGTACTTAAATCTGTATTTTGATAATGATAACGATGATGATGATGTATCTGTGCAAGTGAACAAATGGATCCACAAGGGACAACAACACTTTCCACAGACTACACACACATAGTAAACATCAATATTAGAAGCCTACAACAATATATTTGAAGAAGACTTTAGGATTAAAAGTGAAGATGTGAGGTGAAATAAGTACAAATGCAACAATAAAAACAAGCAACTCCACTCACGGTGACTCTAAAGTTCTGCGATGTGTTGCTAACTTCAGCCTTTTTCTTCTTTGTTGATGTTTTGCTGTAGTTAACATCCATGATGTAACAATGCTGCTCATCTACCAGAGTCCACGTTTTGATTCATTCATACTTTTAATTGGATAATAACATTAATAAAATGCAATGGAAAAAATGTGTGGAAAAATACAAATGAAAATAATAAAATGTCGCTACATATATAATGTTTAATACATGCACACAACTTAAAAAGTAACTACAGGACAACATATAACCTACTCAGTGACTTAGTGGTTAGAGTGTCCGTCCTGAGATGGGTAGGTCGTGAGTTCAAATCCCGGCCAAGTCATACCAAAGACTCAGCATTAAGGGTTGGAATTGGGGGTTAAATCACCAAAAAATGATTCCCAGGCGCGGCACCGCTGCTGCCCACTGCTCCCCTCACCTCCCAGGGGGTGATCAAGGGTGATTGGTCAAATGAAGAGAATAATTTCGCCACACCTAGTGTGTGTGTGACAATCATTGGTACTTTAACTTTAGAAGCCTACTGAAATTAGATTTTCTAATTTAAACGGGAATAGCAGGTGCATTTTATGTGTCATAATTGATCTTTTCGCGATATTGCCATATTTTTGCTGAAAGGATTTAGTAGAGAACATCCACGATAAAGTAGGCAACTTTTGGTCGCTAATAAAAAAGCCCTGCCTTTACTGGAAGTATGTGCGCGTGACGTCACGAGTTGTAGGACTCCACGCATATTCACATTGTTTTTAATGGGAGCCACCAGCAGTAACAACAATTCGGACCGAGAAAGCGACAATTTCCCCATTAATTTGAGCGAGGATGAAAGATTTGTGAATTAGGATATTGATAGTAAAGGACTAGAAGAAAAAAAAAAAAAACGCGACGGCTCCGGGAGACGGCAGTGTGAGCGTTTCAGATGTAATTAGACACATTTACTAGGATAATTGTGGAAGATCACTTATCTGCTTATTGTTTTAATAGTGTTTTAGTAAGATTGTAAAAACATACCTCGAGGTCGGAAGGCTGCGGTGAACACACAGTGTCTCAGAGAGAAGCCGAGGAGCCAAACTCTTAGCTGCTGCAGGGCGACAAATAATCCAAAGATTTCTCCGGTAATATATATATCACAATTTCCCCATCCAAAAACATGCTGGTTGACGTAGAGAAAACATGTTTGCTTGACCGCTCTGTGTTAAAAACAAACAAAGAAACACCGGCTGTGTCTCGGTGCTAAAGACAGCTGCAATCCACCGCTTTCCACCAACAGCATTCTTCTTTATAGTCTCCATTATTAAATGAACAAATTGCAAAAGATTCAGCAACACAGATGTCCAAAATACTTTGTAATTGCACGATGAAAGGAGACGACTTTTAGCCGTGTTTGGTGCTACGCTAATATGTCCCCTCCAACAGGTGATGTCACGCGTATGCGTCATCATTCCGCAACATTTTTAACAAGTAACTGGAGAGAAATTTAAAGGGTAACATTATCACAATTTCAGAAGGGTTAAAACCAATAAAAATCAGTTCCCAGTGGTTTATTTTATTTTTTGAATTTTTTTTCAAAATGCTATCCATCATGGATTATCCCGAAAAAAGGCTTTAAGTGCCTGATTTTCGCTATCTGTAAATCCACCCGTCCATTTTCCTGTGACGTCACATAGTGACGCCAATACAAACAAACATGGTGGATAGAACAGCAAGATATAGCGACATTAGCACGGATTCAGACGTGGATTTCAGGAGATTCAACAGATTACGAATGTTTTGAAACGGATGGTTGGAGTATGGAGGCAGATAGCGAAAACGAAATTGAAGAAGAAACTGAAGCTATTGAGCGAATAGCTATTGAAGCTATTCGGCGATCGCCTTCTAACCAACGATTGCATCTTTTGACCACTGGAGCAACTTAAATCCATCGATTGGTAAGTGTTTGTTTAGCATAACATGTGGGTGGAGGGAAAGGCTGGAGGCAAATATAGCTACAAATGTACATACAGCTAGCCTAAATAGCATGTTAACATCGATTAGCTACCAGTCATGCCGTGACCAAATATGTCTGATTAGCACATAAGTCAATAACATCAACAAAACTCACCTTTGGGATTTCGTAGACTTTATCGTTGGAAATGCATCTGCTTTGAGTGTCGGAGGATATCCACACATCTCTGTGCCATCTGTCGTAGCATAGCTGTCGTCGGTAAAATGTGCAGAACAAACAAGGGCCTTTCGCATCTTTTGACCTTTGGTGTACTTGAATCCGTCGATTGGTATGTGTTTGTTTGGCATTAAATGTGGGTGGAGGGAAAGGCTGGATGCAAATATAGCTACAAATGAGGCATAACGATGCAATATGTACATACAGCTAGCCTAAATAGCATGGTAGCATCGATTAGCATGCCATGCTAATCGATGCACACGCCACGTAAGTCACCTTGAATCCGTCCCTGATCGTGTTGTTACACCCTCCGACAACACACCGACGAGGCATGATGTCTCCAAGGTACGGAAAACAGTAGAAAAAACGGAAAATAACAGAGCTGATTTGACTTGTGTGTGTAATGTGTTTGAGAAAATAGTGGATTGCTTCCCGTTGTAACGTCACAGGTGAAAGGTCATTGCTCCGACAGCGAACAATTGAAAGGCGTTTAAAATCGCCAAATTCACCCTTTTAGAGTTCGGAAATGGGTTAAAAAAAACATATGGTCTTTTTTCTGCAATATCAAGGTATATATTGACTCTTACATATGTCTGCTGATAATGTTCTCCTTTAAAATTGCAATTTAGTAAACTAAAAAGGCCGTATTGGCATGTGTTGCAATGTTAATATTTCATCATTGATATGTAAACTCTCAGACTGCGTGGTCGGTAGTAGTGGCTTTCAGTAGGCCTTTAAATTTAACAGTAGAAGATGAGAGGCACTACATACAACATCAAATATACATTCATATTAAACATGCTGTGTTTTTAAAGTACATTTAGCACAATCACTAAGTGTTTTTAAATCCCTGCAGCTTCCATGACTGTTACACACTTGTGTTTACTGTCCTGACACTTATGCCGGAACATTTTATCACACACAGTGCAACTAAATGGTTTTTCTCCAGTGTGTTCTCATGTGTGTGGTCATGACAAGATTTGTGGAGAAATGCTTCTTACAAACAGGGCAAGTCAAAGGTTTCTCTCCAGTATGTGTTCTCATGTGTGCGGGCATCTTAGGCTTTGTGGAGAAACTCTTCTTACAAACAGAACAAGTAAAAGGTTTCTCTCCAGTGTGTGTTCTCATGTGTATGGAGATGTCAGGCTTTCTGGAGAAACACTTCTTACAAACAGAGCAAGTAAAAGGTTTCTCTCCAGTATGTGTTCTCATGTGTGTGATCATATGTTGCGTTGTGGAGAAATGCTTCTTACAAACAGAGCAAGTCAAAGGTTTCTCTCCAGTATGTGTTTTCATGTGTGAGGACATGTTAGACTTTGTGGAGAAACTCTTCTTACAAACAGAACAAGTAAAAGGTTTCTCTCCAGTGTGTGTTCTCATGTGTATGGAGATGTCAGGCTTTCTGGAGAAACACTTCTTACAAACAGAGCAAGTAAAAGGTTTCTCTCCAGTATGTGTTCTCATGTGTGTGATCATATGTTGCGTTGTGGAGAAATGCTTCTTACAAACAGAGCAAGTCAAAGGTTTCTCTCCAGTATGTGTTTTCATGTGTGAGGACATGTTAGACTTTGTGGAGAAACTCTTCTTACAAACAGAACAAGTAAAAGGTTTCTCTCCAGTGTGTGTTCTCATGTGTATTGAGATGTCAGGCTTTCTGGAGAAACACTTCTTACAAACAGAGCAAGTAAAAGGTTTCTCTCCAGTATGTGTTCTAATGTGTGTGATCATATGTTGCGTTGTGGAGAAACGCTTCTTACAAGTAAAAGGTTTCTCTCCAGTGTGTGTTCTCATGTGTATGGAGATGTCAGGCTTTCTGGAGAAACACTTCTTACAAACAGAGCAAGTAAAAGGTTTCTCTCCAGTAAGTGTTCTAATGTGTGTGATCATATGTTGCGTTGTGGAGAAACGCTTCTTACAAACAGAGCAAGTCAAAGGTTTCTTTCCAGTATGTGTTCTCATGTGTGAGGACATGTTAGACTTTCTGGAGAAATTCTTCTTACAAACAGAGCAAGTAAAAGGTTTCTCTCCAGTGTGTGTTCTCATGTGTCTGGTCATGGCAGGCTTAATGGAAAAACTCTTCTTACAAACAGAGCAAGTAAAAGGTTTCTCTCCAGTATGTATTCTCATGTGTATTTTAATATAACTCTTGTGTCTAAATGATTTCCCACATTCAGAGCAGTCAAAGTATTTGTTATTAGTGTGATGTCTCGTATCACCTTTGGAGTCATTTTTACTCTCCAAAGGTTTTTGGATGTGGTCACTGTGATCAGAAGAGTGTGACATCATGTGGTCCATGTCTGACAGTGGAGCAAAGATGCTGTCTGGTTCTGACTTTATATCTTCACAATGCTCTCCATCAGCTTCTGTGATGTGTTGACATACAAGCTCCGCCCCTCTGTTTTCCTCACTTTGACTGTGATGAAGCTGTAAGGACTGAGCTTCATCTTCATCATTAGCCTCCTCCACCCTTTGAAACTGCTTCGACAGTTCCTCCTCTTCCTCTTTAATGTGGGAGGGGGTCTGTAGCTCCTTCTGTCCCACACTGGAGCTCCACTCCTGCTGCTTGGAGGGAATCTCTTCTTGACTCTCTGCTGACACCTGCTGGACGTCTGCAGAACATACAACACAGATGAGGTGTTACTGTATAGAAGTTTGCAGTATTCAAACTATTCACATGTGAGCTAGGCCAAACAGACAGTGATGGGCAAGCGACCTGGAAAATGTAGTAAGCTAAGCTACAAATTACTCCCAATTAAATGTAGCTAAGCTATCCTCAGAGAATTGTAGCAAGCTACACTACACGCTACACTGCAAAAGCAGCGTAAAAATACCCATCATCTCAAACAGGAAAATTCCCAAACAAAATGAAAATAGCTAAAATTGCACCAATTTATCAGACTGGAGACAAACACCAATTTACAAATTATAGACCTGTTTCTTTACTTCCACAATTTTGTAAAATCATTGAAAAACTGTCGGATTAGAGAGTTTTACAAACAAACATAAAATATTAGATGAGAACCAATATGTATACAGAGCTAATATTTCAACTTCGATGGCTGTAATAGAAATGACAGAAGAAATGACCAATGCAATTGATAGTAAAAAAAAATTTATAGTAAAAAAAAAAAAATATGCGGTAGCAGTGTTTATTGATCCAACTAAAGCATTTCACACTATTAATCACAATATTTTAATCCAAAAACTATACTGGTATGGCATCAGAGGGTTGGTCTTAAACTGGATTCGAAGATATTTAACCAACAGGAAACAATACGTGAAGCTAGACGAACACACTTCTACAACACTAAATATATCCTGTGGTGTACCTAAGGCAGGGGTGCCCACACTTTTTCTGCAGGCGAGCTACTTTTCAATTGACCAACTCGAGGGGATCTACCTCATTTATATATATCATTTATATTTATTTATTTATGAAAGAGACATTTTTGTAAACAAGTTAAATGTGCTTAATGATAATACAAGCATGTGTAACACATATAGATGTCTTTCTTTCACAAAGACAAGAATATAAGTTGGTGTATTACCTGATTCTGATGACTTGCATTGATTGGAATCAGACAGTAATGATGATAACGCCCACATTTTCAAATGGAGGAGAAAAAAAGTTGTCCTTTCTGTACAATACCACATGAAAGTGATTGGTTTTTGGCATCTAATTCATCCAGCTTCCATACACTTTACAAGAAAAACATTGGCGGCAAATTCCGTAGCTTGCTTGATTGACATTCACGGCACCCGAGGGTCTTGTGAGATGATGCTGGCTGCTGCCAGTTCATTATTATGAAAAAATGACAGAGAGGAAGGCGAGAAACACTTTTTATTTCAACAGACTTTCGCGCCGTCCCTTCCGTCAAAACTCTAAAGGCCGACTGCACATTTCCTATCTTCACAATAAAAGCCCTGCTTCATGCTGCCTGCGCTAACAAAATAAGAGTCTCGGAAAGCTGGCGTGCACAAGTGATGTGCACGCCAGCTTTCTGAGGGATCGCTTGTGCACGCCAGCTTTCTGAGACTCTGTATTTAGTTAGCGCAGGCAGCATGAAGCAGGGCTTTTATTGTGAAGATAGGAAATGTGCAGTCGGCCTTTAGAGTTTTGACGGAAGGTACGGCGCGAGAGTCTGTTGAAATAAAAAGTGTTTCTCACCTTCCTCTCGGTCATATTTTAATAATAATGATCTTGCAGCAGCCAGCGTCATCTCACAAGACCCTCCGGTACCGTGAATGTCATTTAAGTGACGTCTTGGTGAAGATTGATGATCACTCATTTTTAGGTCTATTTTTTTTAAAAGCCTGGCTGGAGATCGACTGACACACCCCCCGCGGTAGACTGGTAGCTCGCGATTGACGTAATGGGCACCCCTGACCTAAGGGATCAAAACTAGGACCAACATGGTTCAAGCTTTATATAAATGACATTTTTAAAGTTATAAAATATTTAAAATTTGTATTATTTGCGGATGATACAACAGTGTTTTGTTCAGGAGAGAACACACAGAAGATAATACAAATAATAACAGAAGAAATGAACAAATTAAAAAGATGGTTTGACAAAAACAGACTATCTTTGAATCTCGGTAAAACTAAAATAATGCTATTTGGTAAAAGTAGAAAAGAAGTGTCAAACACAAATACAAATAGACGGAATAGAAATTGAAAGAGTAAATGAAACCAAATTTCTAGGTATAATGATTGATGATAAAATGAACTGAAAATCTCATGTAAAAAATTTACAACATAAAGTAGCAAGAAACACGGCAATAATGAATGAAGCAAAACATGTTTTGGCCCAAAAATCAGTTTATATTCTCTACTGCTCACTAGTGTTACCATATCTGAGTTATTGTGCAGAAAAATGGGTAAATAATTACAAAAGTACACTTCATTCACTAACAGTGTTACAAAAAAGATCAGTTAGAATAATACATCATGTTGGATATAGAGAACATTCAAACACTTTATTTATTGAATCAAAGATACTGAAATTCCACCACATAGTGGAATTGCAAACAGCTAAAATTATACACAAAGCAAACTATAACCTGCTTCCCAAGAATATGCAATGATTCTTCTCAACAAAAGAAGAGAAATATAATCTTGGAGAAAAATGTAATTGAAAACATTTGTATGCACGTACAACACTTAAGACCTTCAGTATATCAGTATGTAGAATTAAATGATGGGATGCATTAAGCAAAGCAATCAAACAATGTACTAATATCATCCACTTCAAGAAACTCTTCAAACTTAAAGTGTTTACAAAGTAGAAAGAAGAAGAACCATGATAATAAACATTCTGAATTTATGTCATCAATCCATTTGTTCATTTTCTAGATAATCTTACTCATCTCACCATATGAAATGTAACTTACTTCACCGGCTATTATTTATTTATTTTTATTGTGATTACTTATGGAGTATTTTGTCAATAAATTAAGAACTGGAAGTGAACAAAAGTTTTAGCAACTGTTATGTAAAAGAATCAATCATCAATCAATCAATGTTTATTTATATAGCCCCAAATCACAAATGTCTCAAAGGACTGCACAAATCATTACGACTACAACATCCTCGGAAGAACCCACAAAAGGGCAAGGAAAACTCACACCCAGTGGGCAGGGAGAATTCACATCCAGTGGGACGCCAGTGACAATGCTGACTATGAGAAACCTTGGAGAGGACCTCAGATGTGGGCAACCCCCCCCCCCCCTCTAGGGGACCGAAAGCAATGGATGTCGAGCGGGTCTAACATGATGCTGTGAAAGTTCAATCCATAGTGGCTCCAACACAGCCGCGAGAGTTCAGTTCAAGCGGATCCAAGACAGCAGCGAGAGTCCAGTCCACAGGAAACCATCCCAAGCGGAGGCGGAGGCTGGCAGGCCAGGGAGACCATTTCAGTATTGTAAAAGCCACAGGAGGCTTATTAGTAATAAGTACCATTTTAGAAGCATGTATATTTATGCTGAAACCCAGGATCGATCCAGGGAGCATTGGATCTTCAGTCTGACGCTCTCCCAACTGAGCTATTTCAGCTATACAACACCTTCTTGGGTTTACATATTCAAATGTAACCAAGGTCTGCCCTATTGGTGACTTTTGAGGGGTGGAAGGAGGTCTTTCCAAGGGGTCTCAAAGCCTAGTATTGGTCAGCAGAACAGGTACTTGAATCCCGGAAGCTCAAAAAGAATGTCTTGCGCTCCATGACTGAGCATTTCAGGCTCTCTAAAAAATGTACCTAAATGCTTCTGAAGAATGTTTTACTACCGAGAATGTTATGATTATTGCAAACATTTGGCAGATTTTTCAGAAATTTTCAAAAGTTCTTAGCAGGCTAATAAATAAGTCTTCAAGTATAGATGAAAAATGCTGAAAAGAAAAGCAGTTTAAGCGTCATGACCCGGAATTGAACCAGGGTTGCTGTGACCACAACACAGAGTACTAACCACTATACCATCACGGCTGTTCCTACTCATCTTGATTGATAATGTGTTTGCTCTCCTGATGTCTAATGTTAAACCATCTGCTCAAGCCACATTCTGTTTGAACGACATCATGGAAGAGAATCTCAATCAGTGTGCTAATACTTGATGTTCTGGGGAAATATTTAGGTTTTACTCCATTGTGGTGTAAAGAACAACTGCTAAGATGTAAAATAGTCACATTTATATTGTTGTGCTCACCTTTTTCCTCACCCACTTTATTCTGATTGAATGCCCCGAGTATAAGAACAGATACAACTACCAGTTATACATTCACAATAATAAAGAGAAAAAAAACACATTTTTCAGTTTGTAGATTTAGAAAAGCCAAAGCAAAATAAACTCCCCCCAAAAATCACACAGAATATTGTTTCAGTTGAGTTAACAAACAACAGCACGCTGGCCAGGAGTTGAACCTAGAATCTTCTAGTCCGTAGTGAGACACATAATCCATTGCATCACTATCCCTACAGAAAGAAACATCTTACTGTAGGGCAGGTTGTGTTTCGTAAACATCTTACGCCAAAACAACACACAGTTTACATCCTCAGGATGTAAGACATTATTTGGATTCTTATTTGAACCACATCACACAGAAATGTAATGTATGAATGAGTGAGAATGAGGGAGGGATGTTTTGGGTTGGTGCACTAATTGTAAGTGTATCTTGTGTTGTTTATCTTGATTTAATTAAAAAAAAAAAAAGCGTAACGGGTGATCCTTCGAGCCGGATTTGAACCAGCGACCTAAGGATTTCAGCATGAGCAACTACAGTCCTCCGCTCTACCAACTGAGCTATCGAAGGTTAGGATCAAACAATACTAATTCTGATTTTTGAGTCACATTATTATCAAGCAATTAATCAATCAAAGTTGACTTCTATAGCCCTAAATCACAAGTGTCTCAAAGGGCTGCACAAGCCACAACGACATCCTGGGCTCAGATCCCACATCAGGGCAAGAAAAAACTCAACCCAATGGGATGACAATGAGAAACCTTGTAGAGCAGTGGTCCCCAACCACCGGGCCGCGGCCACAGAATAAATGTTTATTTATTTATGTTTTAATCACAGTCAGATTTTTACTGCATGCCACTGGTAAGCGCACGGGTGAGAAGAGGTTTTAAAATGATTAGCTCCTGCTTACTTTTACCGCATGCCTTGATTAAGCGCAGGAGTGAGAAGAGGTTTTAAATTAATTAGCGCCCCGGCGCCTATTCAAGGAACTACGGTATATTATCACACAACTCTTATGCTTAAAGGCTGTTGCTATGGTTATTATCAAGTGTGCTGAAATTATTTTTTCTTTGTCTGTGCAAAGCTGGCAATCCACAAGATTGCAAGCAAGTCTCTTATCAGTGTTTGTTTCCAGAACCGGCCTGCTGACTGCCAAGACCGAACATCGAGTACCGTGACGTAGACAGAACAGAGACAAGGTGATATCACGACTGTCAGCACATTTGCATTTATGTATAATTATATATTGTGTCTAGCTGGAGCTGTGAAGATGACCCCCTTCCCTCAGCGACAGCCTCAGTGATGTAACCAGGGACCTCCCAAATAAATAGAGGCAGCACGTGGGCTGGACTTTTAGAACGTAGTTTGGATCTGTAACTAGAGTACAGCCCAAAACACATCTCTCCTCAATTGAGCAAAATGTAACTCTGTCTGTGCATGATTTCTTCCTTCTCGTCTGTTTAATAGACGCATCAGTGTTTGAACCTGACACCACTATAATCTTTTTACTCTTTTCTACTCTTTTAGCACTCGACTTACCTTCATGACCTTCTCTCCCCTCTAGTCCTATCCATGTCCATACCTTCCTCATACATCAGCTCACTGTCCCCTTCCATCTCCTTTTAAGCAGCTACCAGAAATCCATAGCTGGATAATGGAGAGGTTTTGTGAAAAAATAATAATACAAAATAATTGCCTGAAACCAAAAATAAAAATGAACTAAATCTCCTCTGTTCTGTACATCATTGTCCAAGTGACATTATATTGTCATCTTCCTCTTTATGCCATTTCCTCAAGGTGACAGAAAAACATGATACAACCTGCCTATCATGTGATTCTACCATGTTGGCAAAATACAAACACACAATATATTGACATATATAACACATAAAACATGGAATTAGAAGTGAACAGTACCCATCCCTACCAGCAAGTGTTGTTGTACTGGAAACTAATTTACAAACACAACTTCATCACACACAATACTCCACTATGGAATTGTTCTTATATTCAAATGAGAAACAAATCCATCTTTGTACAGCAATGGTTTGAAAAAGGCATTTGGTCACTGATGCACTTATTGACTGATAAAAATATTTTAATATTTCAAGATTTAATTAAGTATGACCTGCAAATAAGAAATATTACAACATTTAAATAGGCTTTTATTTAAAATATTCTAGTTACTGCATCTTTTTTAATTGTTTTCTATTTCTTCTTCTTATTATTTTCTCTGAAACAAAAAAATACTTAAAAGTATCCATTCTTTCTGAGATAAAAGAGTTAATCTAAATTAAAAAAAAGGATGGAATTGACCACTTAAAATTATATTATGGATGTTATTTTGCAATTGAAGACAGCACTTGTTGGTTCTGTGATTGGGAAACACAATAAACAGTTTATTTTATGAATGTATGCAAAGTAAATCTCTGTGGGATGATGTACAATATTGGCTTTTGTCTGACACTCCAAACTTTGACTGATATTGATGTTGTTTTGGGGATGTTGAAAAAAGAAAAAAATACATAAAAAATGTTTAGAACACAATACTGGATTTATTTGATGTATCCAGAAATGTAAGTTTGTAAAAACAAAATCCTTTCACAAAAACAAAAAAAAAATCTGCTATTTTCTCTCACTTGTATATTGCATAAAGGTCTGGGGACATACATACAAAACAATCACAACACAATCATTATAATACAGAGTAATAACGGTAATGAATAAAATAGATTATAGAGACCCAACAAATGAATCAAAAAGTTGTTAGAAAGTCAAAATGAAAGTCTGGACAGTTTATTTCAAATCCTGCAGTTTCATTTGCTGCTGCTGTTCTCACCAGCACACTTGTGTTTCTTACACTGGTACTTAGAAGACAATCTTTCACCACACACACCGCAACTCAGCACTTTCTCTCCTGGGTGTCTTCTCATGTGTGCTACAAGGGTTGATCGGTCACAAAAGCTGCTGTTGCAGATTGAACAAGAATGTGATTTTTCACCAGTGTGTGTTCTAGTGTGTACTTTCAAACTGTTACTTTGTACAAAACCTTTACCACAGATTGAACAGGAAAAAGTTTTTTCGCCAGTGTGTTCTCATGTGTACTTTCAAATATTGATTTTGTGTAAAACCTTTACCACAGGTTGAACAGGGAAAAGGTTTTTCTCCAGTGTGCGTTCTCATGTGCACTTTCAAATATTGACTTTGTATAAAACCTTTACCACAGATTGAACAAGAAAACGTTTTTTTGCCAGTGTGTGTTCCAATGTGTCTTTTCAAATGTTGACTTTGTGTAAAACCTTTACCACAGATTGAACAGGAAAAAGGGTTTTCGCCAGTGTGTGTTCTCATGTGTACTTTCAAATATTGATTTTGTGTAAAACCTTTACCACAGGTTGAACAGGGAAAAGGTTTTTCTCCAGTGTGCGTTCTCATGTGCACTTTCAAATATTGACTTTGTATAAAACCTTTACCACAGATTGAACAAGAAAACGTTTTTTTGCCAGTGTGTGTTCTCATGTGTCTTTTCAAATGTTGACTTTGTGTAAAACCTTTACCACAGATTGAACAGGAAAAAGGTTTTTCGCCAGTGTGTGTTCTCATGTGTACTTTCAAATATTGATTTTGTGTAAAACCTTTACCACAGGTTGAACAGGGAAAAGGTTTTTCTCCAGTGTGCGTTCTCATGTGCACTTTCAAATATTGACTTTGTATAAAACCTTTACCACAGATTGAACAAGAAAACGTTTTTTCGCCAGTGTGTGTTCTCATGTGTACTTTCACATTAGGACTTCGAACAAAACGTTTACCACAGACTGAACAGATAAAAGGTTTTTCTCCAGTGTGTGTTCTCATGTGCACTTTCACATTGTGACTTCGAACAAAACGTTTACCACAGACTGAACAGATAAAAGGTTTTTCTCCAGTGTGTGTTCTCATGTGTCTTTTCAGATAACTATGGTATTTAAATGTTTTGTGAGAGTGAGAAGATGTGAAGTGAGTGTTGTCAGTGTGACATGTCTTATCATCTTTAGAGTCTTCATCATCAGTGTCAGGAGATAGTGGAGCTAAGAGCTTGTCTGCTTGTGATCCTCCACAGTGGTCTCCATCAGGTTCTGTTGTCATGTGTTGTGTTGAGCTGCTGCTTGGAGGCTCCCCCCCTCCCCTCTCCTCACTTTCACCTTTCACCTCATCATCTTCACTCTTCACAGGGACACCAGTCACTGGGAACATCAGTCCTGCAATATGCTCTCCCTCCTGACTAAGGCTGTGTTCCTCCTCTTCTTCTTTAATGTGGGAGGTCTGTGGCGCCTCTTCTTCCTTTTTAAAGTGGTAGGTCAGTGGTTCCTCCTTGTTCAGTTTAATGTTGGGGGTCAGTGGATCATTCACTTTCTTTATAAAGTGTGGGGTCTCTGGTACCTCCTCTTCCTCTTTAAAATGGAGGAAGAGTGGGTCCTTGTCTTCCTCTTTCAAGTAAGAGGGCTGAGGCTCCTCCTTCACCATCCTGGAGCTCCACTCCTGTTGCTCAGAGAGAAGATGTTCTTCACAGACGTCTGCAAGACACATTATAATGACTTTTATGAGAAATAAACAGAACTTTTCCTAATGTGTTTGTTTCAACTCTGAAGTTGCACGCAAGGAACAAACTGAGCCCACACAAACCCTCATGGTAGCACAAGACATTCTTCTATCCTTCCTGGGTGGGCACACAAACACACACACACACACACACACACACACATTAACATGTCTAACATAGTAGCCTCTCCATTTTTAAGAGTTTTATGGAGTGTATAGTTGACATACACAATACTGTTAAATGAAATATATTAGATGTACAGAGATGACAGACAAGTCCTTCATAGATTTTCAAAACAACTGACATCTGACAAATCAGACAGTTAGTATCAGACTGTAAAATTCATGGTCATCTTTAATGGATTGGTCAGTCAAATCATACTGTCAGTGACCTATTGATCACATTAAATTCCGGGGGCGTGGCTTAGAGGTCATAAACCATTTTGATTGATCTGTTTTTGACTATTTGACTATTTCTCTTATGGCCCCCACCTGTGGAACAGCCTGCCAGAGAGCCTCAGGACTGCAGAGATCGTTGATGTATTTTTTAAAAGGGCTAAGGACACACCTTTTTAATCAGACTTTTTACTGATCATGTTCAACTCCTGTTTTTTTATTATTCATTGTATTGTATTCTATCAGTGTGTCTGAGAAGAATTGGGGCCAATCCCTCTTAGTACCATTTTTAATAAAGCTATTGAGGATGCCCCCATGTTGCTCTCATATTGTTTTTGTGTCAGTCTAATAATTGACTGTAATATTATTTTCTACATGTTTGTAGTATGCTAGTTAGCTTGTTTTTATACCTTTTGTACTTGCTTGTGTTATACATTTTCAATATAATGTATTCTTATTAGAAGCATTTTAAATATTTTTGTCATCCATGGTTGATTATTCTTTCTCTGCTTTCTACTGAGTTGTTTCCATGGACAATGTTTGTCATAAAAAAAAAATCAACGTGTTTAAGAAATGTTCATATGCTTCATCAACATCATTTTCATTGGACACATTGTCCTAATTTAGCTTTTCTAGCTCATTTTTGAAAACAATCATCCTCTTCTCTGTGCAAATTTTTCAAAATGTATTAATGTCTTCCATGTTCTTCTTCTTGGAGTTTTCATCATATATTGCGAAAAATGGCAGATGATGACTAATGTTGGTTATAAGTAGACCACTTGTAATGTTGTTATCAAAATCATTGGTAAAGATATGATCAATAAGCGTGGCACAGTGTCCTGTGATGCTGCTTGGCTTTGTGATTTTAGGATATAAACTGATGCTGTACATTGTATCAATGAAGTCATCAATGGACTTTTGTTAGTTAGGGTTCAATAAGTCAATATTAAAGTCACCACATAAGAACATTATTTTTTGACCATTGTCCATGTAATTTGCCTTGATCCAATCTTCAAATGTTTCTATACTTAATCTATATATACAACTGATGAATATGTGTTTGCTTTTTTCCTGACATATTTCAATGCTTATACATTCTACAAAACCCAAAACTAGTGAAGTTTGCACGTTGTGTGAACCGTAAATAAAAAAAGAATACAATAATTTGCAAATCCTTTTCGACCTATATTCAATTGAATAGACTGCAAAGTCAAGATATTTAACATTCGAAATGGAAAACGTTTTTATTGTTTACAAATATTAGCTCAATTGGAATTTGATGCCTGCAACTAATTTCAAAGGACAAAAAAGACTGATAAAGTTGAGGAATGCTCATCAAACACATAATTGGAACATCCCACAGGTGAACAGGCTAATTGGGAACAGGTGGGTGCCATGATTGGCTATAAAAGCAGCTTCCATGAAATGCTCCCTCATTCACAAACAAGGATGGAGCGAGGGTCACCATTTTGTGACAAAATGTGTAAGCAAATTGTCGAACAGTTTAGGGACAATATTTCTCAAAGAACTATTGCAAGGAATTTAGGGATTTCAAAATCTGCGGTCTGTAATATCATCAAAAGGTTCAGAGAATCTTGAAAAATCACTGCACATAAGCGAGGACATTAAATCCCTCAGGCGGTACTGCATTAAAAAGCGACATCAATGTGTAAAAGATATCACCATGTGGGCTCAGGAACACTTCACAAATCCACTGTCAGTAACAACAGTTAGTCGCTAGATCCGTAAGTGAAAGTTAAAATTCTACTATGCAAAGCCAAAGCCATTTATCAACAACACCCAGAAATGCCGGCAGCTTCGCTGGGCCCGAGCTCATCATAGATGGACTGATGTAAAGTGGAAAAGTGTTCTGTGGTGTGACGAGACCACATTTCATATTGTTTTTAGAAACTGTGGTACTTGTGTCATCCGGACCAAAGAGGAAATAATCCATCCAGATTGTTATAGGCATAAAGTTGAAAAGCCAGCATGTGTGATGGTATGGGGGTGTATTAGTACCCAAGGCATGGGTAACTTACACATGTGTGATGGTATGGGGGTGTATTAGTACCCAAGGCATGGGTAACTTACACATGTGTGATGGTATGGGGGTGTATTAGTACCCAAGGCATGGGTAACTTACACATCTGTGAAGGCAACATTAATCCTGAATGGTACATACAGGTTTTGGAGCAACAAATATTGCCATCCAAGCAACATTATCATGGACGCCCCTGCTTATTTCAGCAAGACAATGCCATGTCACGTGTTACAACAGCGTGGCTTCATACTAAAAGAGTGGGTACTAGACTGGCCTGCCTGTAGTCCAGACCTGTCTCCCATTGAAAATGTCTCGCGTAATATGAAGCCTAAATTTCCACAACAGAGACCCCGGATTGTTGAACAACTTAAGCTGTACATCAAGCAAGAATGGGAAAGAATTCCACCTGAAAAGCTTCAAACATTGGTCTTATCAGTTCCCAAACGTTTACTGAGTGTTGTTAAAAGGAAAGGCCATGTAACACAGTGGTAAAAATGCTCCTGTGACAACTGTTTTGCAATGTGTTGCTGCCATTAAATTCTAAGTTAATGATTATTTGCAATAAAAAACACGTTTCTCTTTTAGAACAATAATTATCTTGTCTTTGCAGTCTATTCAATTGAATATAAGTTGAAAATGATTTGCAAATCATTGTATTCTCTTTTTATTTACCATTTACACAACGTGCCAAATTCACTGGTTTTGTAAGATATTATCTACAGCAAATGACATGTTTTTTACCACTTTGTGGTTCAGGTTCTTCATCACAAACACAACTACTCCTCCTCCTTTTTTGTTGCTTCTGTTGATGTAGTTTAGTTCATATCCTTCCAGATCAAAATATATTCATTTTTTTTATCATCAATCCATGTTTCTGTGACAGCAATCACTTTAAAGGGTTTG
The DNA here is from genome assembly GCF_033978795.1 of Nerophis ophidion. Taxonomy (NCBI): domain Eukaryota; kingdom Metazoa; phylum Chordata; class Actinopteri; order Syngnathiformes; family Syngnathidae; genus Nerophis; species Nerophis ophidion. The sequence goes on from NC_084626.1 coordinate 14,872,961, forward strand.
TTGAATTGTTCTAAAAAGTGATTCATGTTGTTAGAATTTGCATACAAACTTCTGCTATTAAAATGAATAATTGACAGTTTGTTATTACAATTAATGTTGCTATTATATTGTTCATCTGGATAATAACAACTATTATTACTGATGTGGGGGAAAACATTTGTATCTGGATTGATACCATTTTCCAAATCTTGGTTTTTGTGATCTTTGTTGCAGAAGTTTTTCAGTTACATATTTTTTTTGTTCAACAATCTTTAGTTATTCTCCGGTGTGGACAACTCAAAAGTGACTTTTTTCCTCAAATCCTCAGTGCTTTGTATGTGTGTGTGTGTGTGTGTGTGTGTGTGTGTGTGTGTTCTGGCAATGCTTACTTATGGGGGACATTCGTTCTGCTTACAAAGTCACTTTAAATAATAGTCAAATCCACTGCACTCGCTGTTGGGCTCATATCCCTCCCCTGATTACCAATGGACTACACCTGGTCCCCAAACTGAAGGAGGTTCCTCTGCAGTGCAGGACATGTCGGCTGACTCAACACCAAAATAAGCTGTTTAAACCAAAAAGGTAAGCACATCTTTCTTATAAATGGAGGTTGTTGACTATCATTTGTGCAAGAGCAATGTGTTCATAAGCAAGTTAAGCCAAGAAATGAGGTAAGGTAGTTACGTCTTGTGAGGTAGCATAGCATTGCTCCTCGAAAGCTTTTGAATCACGTTATGTTGCTTTTTTTTGGCATTTGGACTGGAAATTATATATTTTACTACAAAGAGTTAAAGATGTTTTTTTTTGGTAGCGAAACTTTTCTAACGGGTGCACTTTGTGTTGCTTTTTTTGGCATTTGGACTGGTTTATGGTCAAAGTAGCTCTAATTTAATGTTAATTGGTTGTCTAGAAGGACTTCTAAGAAGTTAACACTTAGCGTCTAACAATCTATGTGAAACCTTTCAATCCGGTTTCAGGGCAAATCACTCGACGGAGACAGCCCTCGCAAAAATGACTAATGATCTATTGCTAACGATGGATTCTGATGCGTCATCTATGTTGCTGCTCCTCGATCTTAGCGCTGCTTTCGATACCGTCGATCATAATATTTTATTAGAACGTATCAAAACACGAATTGGTATGTCAGACTTAGCCCTGTCTTGGTTTAACTCTTATCTTACTGATAGGATGCAGTGTGTCTCCCATAACAATGTGACCTCGGACTACGTTAAGGTAACGTGTGGAGTTCCCCAGGGTTCGGTCCTTGGCCCTGTACTCTTCAGCATCTACATGCTGCCGCTAGGTGACGTCATACGCAAATACGGTATTAGCTGTCACTGTTATGCTGATGACACCCAACTCTACATGCCCCTAAAACTGACCAACACGCCGGATTGTAGTCAGCTGGAGGCGTGTCTTAATGAAATTAAACAATGGATGTCCGCTAACTTTTTGCAACTCAACGCCAAAAAAACGGAAATGCTGATTATCGGTCCTGCTAGACACCAAACTCCCGGTGGCACTCTCCTTTGTGGAGGGGGTCCGGTCCGATCCGGTGGCCATGTACTGCTTGCCTGTGTATCGGCTGGGGACATCTCTGCGCTGCTGATCCGCCTCCGCTTGGGATGGTTTCCTGCTGGCTCCGCTGTGAACGGGACTCTCGCTGCTGTGTTGGATCCGCTTTGGACTGGACTCTCGCGACTGTGTTGGATCCATTATGGATTGAACTTTCACAGTATCATGTTAGACCCGCTCGACATCCATTGCTTTCCTCCTCTCCAAGGTTCTCATAGTCCTCATTGTCACCGACGTCCCACTGGGTCATTATTGTCACCGATGTCCCACTGGGTGTGAGTTTTCCTTGCCCTTATGTGGGCCTACCGAGGATGTCGTGGTTATTTGTGCAGCCCTTTGAGACACTAGTGATTTAGGGCTATATAAGTAAACATTGATTGATTGATTGATTGAAGTTTTATGTATAGTTATGATGGACATTGGAGATGAAGTATATTTTAAAAAATACTCTTTTTTGTTGATCTTAGCGCTGCTTTCGATACTGTCAATCATAATATTTTATTAGAGGGTATCAAAACACGTATTGGTATGTCAGACTTGTAGAACAGGAGGGCCTTATCCGGCCCGTGGGACCTATGTTTGACAGCCCTGATCTAGGTCCTTTGTGTCCTCAAAGAGAGTTGGCTCACAGGTTGCTGCACAACAGCCATCTTGGCTTGGTTGACCACCACCTTTTTCACTTCCCGGGAAAAAAATGTCTAGTTAAAGTACCCGTGATTTAACCCCCAACTCCAACCCTTGATGCTGCAAGCCAAGCAGGGAGGTAATGGATTCCATTTTTATAGTCCTTTTTATGACTCGGCCGGGGTTTGAACTCACGACCTATTGATCTCAGGGCAGACACTCTAACCACTAAGCCACTGAGTAGTGAAGAAGTCATGTAGTATGTAACTGACTTCAAGTAGAAACTTCTTCCCTCATGTCATGTTAATATACATCCATCCATTTTCTGCCGCTTATTGCCTTTGGGGATGCTGGTGCCTATGTCAGCTACAATCGGGCGGAAGGCGGGGTACACTCTGGACAGGTGGCCAACACAGATAGACAGACAACATTCACACTCACATTCACACACTAGGGACCATTTAGTGTTGCCAATCAACCTATCCCCAATACAATATTTTTATTGAGCAAAATATCATTTTTCATTGAAAACAAAGCTCCAGGTATAAACATCAAAGCCATTCATACATTCTAATCTTGCAACTTGCAACTTGTTTCTATATCTAAATTCATGCAGAGGCTTTCAACACAATGATGTTTATGTCAAATAGAAAATAGATGAATCACTCATTTTAAAAAGGTGTCATCTCCCAATTGTTCTGGACTTTTCCCACTGTTAGAAAACACAAACAAATCTAAAAGAAACAATCTTGTTTCTACAGGATAATCATCATGAAGACCATGTCAAATAAAATTCTCAAATCAAGAGTGTCATCCAATAATTTAGTGAGCATTATACAAGCTGTTGATTCTACTCAGTGGCCTAGTGGTTAGAGTGTCCGCCCTGAGATGGGTAGGTTGGGAGTTCAAACCCCGGCCGAGTCATACCAAAGACTATAAAAAGATGGTAGCCATTACCTCCCTGCTTGGCACTCAGCATCAAGGGTTGGAATTGGGGCTTAAATCACCATAAATGATTCCCGGGCGTGGCTCCGCTGCTGCCCACTGCTCCCCTCACTTCCCAGGGGGTGAACAAGGGGATGGGTCAAATGCAGAGGACACATTTCACCACACCTAGTGTGTGTGTGACAATCATTGCTACTTTAACTATAACTTTAACTTTACGTGACATAAGGTGAAAAGATGTCCACAAACCTGCTCTGTGTAGCACAACTTGAGGTTTGAAAACAGCGTCCAGTAGTTCTTGTAGACGTTTGTTCTCCTCCTTTGTCCTAGAAAGTTCCTCCTGGTACTCTGCTACGGTTCTTTCCAACACTCCAAATATTTCTTCAACAGTAAGATTGAGTCGCTGCTCCATCAACCTTCTCACCTTTTGGAATTGGCCCATTTTTTCCTGCCTTATTTCTTGGCTCATGTTTTACATGTAAAAAGCTGATTTTAAAAGTAAGTAATTAGTTTGAGTGCAAAAAGAGATGAGATGTTAGCATTTGAGGCTCCCAACACGGAGTGATGGGTGCTTGGCGAAGGATCGGCCTTTAAAAGATGCTGCTCTTTGAAGTAGCAGCTCTTTGACATGAAAGAAGCTTTGAGCAATTCTTCCTTGAGTTGAAGGGCAGCTTGCAGCAATGACATGAAAGGTGCATACTGCCACCTACTGCAGCGGAGTATGTCACATATATTCATGTACTTACACTGTCAAAACTAATACTGTATGATAATAATATATATAATACTGCCACCTACTGCAGCGGAGTATGTCACATATATTCATGTACTCACACTGTCAAAACTAATACTGTATGATAATAATATATATAATACTGCCACCTACTGCAGCGGAGTATGTCACATATATTCATGTACTCACACTGTCAAAACTAATACTGGATGATAATAATATATATAATACTGCCACCTACTGCAGCGGAGTATGTCACATATATTCATGTACTCACACTGTCAAAACTAATACTGGATGATAATAATATATATAATACTGCCACCTACTGCAGCGGAGTATGTCACATATATTCATGTACTTACACTGTCAAAACTAATACTGGATGATAATAATATATATAATACTGCCACCTACTACAGCGGAGTATGTCACATATATTCATGTACTCACACTGTCAAAACTAATACTGTATGATAATAATATATATAATACTGCCACCTACTGCAGCGGAGTATGTCACATATATTCATGTACTTACACTGTCAAAACTAATACTGGATGATTATAATATATATAATACTGCCACCTATTGCAGCGGAGTATGTCACATATATTCATGTACTTACACTGTCAAAACTAATACTGGATGATAATAATATATATAATACTGCCACCTACTGCAGCGGAGTATGTCACATATATTCATGTACTTACACTGTCAAAACTAATACTGGATGATAATAATATATATAATACTGCCACCTACTGCAGCGGAGTATGTCACATATATTCATGTACTTACACTGTCAAAACTAATACTGGATGATAATAATATATATAATACTGCCACCTACTGCAGCGGAGTATGTCACATATATTCATGTACTCACACTGTCAAAATTAATACTGGATGATAATAATATATATAATACTGCCACCTACTGCAGCGGAGTATGTCACATATATTCATGTACTTACACTGTCAAAACTAATACTGGATGATAATAATATATATAATACTGCCACCTACTGCAGCGGAGTATGTCACATATATTCATGTACTCACACTGTCAAAATTAATACTGGATGATAATAATATATATAATACTGCCACCTACTGCAGCGGAGTATGTCACATATATTCATGTACTTACACTGTCCAAACTAATACTGGATGATAATAATATATATAATACTGCCACCTACTGCAGCGGAGTATGTCACATATATTCATGTACTCACACTGTCAAAACTAATACTGGATGATAATAATATATATAATACTGCCACCTACTGCAGCGGAGTATGTCACATATATTCATGTACTTACACTGTCCAAACTAATACTGGATGATAATAATATATATAATACTGCCACCTACTGCAGCGGAGTATGTCACATATATTCATGTACTCACACTGTCAAAATTAATACTGGATGATAATAATATATATAATACTGCCACCTACTGCAGCGGAGTATGTCACATATATTCATGTACTTACACTGTCCAAACTAATACTGGATGATAATAATATATATAATACTGCCACCTACTGCAGCGGAGTATGTCACATATATTCATGTACTTACACTGACAAAACTAATACTGGATGATAATAATATATATAATACTGCCACCTACTGCAGCGGAGTATGTCACATATATTCATGTACTCACACTGTCAAAAGTAATACTGGATGATAATAATATATATAATACTGCCACCTACTGCAGCGGAGTATGTCACATATATTCATGTACTCACACTGTCAAAACTAATACTGGATGATAATAATATATATAATACTGCCACCTACTGCAGCGGAGTATGTCACATATATTCATGTACTCACACTGTCAAAACTAATACTGGATGATAATAATATATATAATACTGCCACCTACTGCAGCGGAGTATGTCACATATATTCATGTACTCACACTGTCAAAACTAATACTGGATGATAATAATATATATAATACTGCCACCTACTGCAGCGGAGTATGTCACATATATTCATGTACTTACACTGTCAAAACTAATACTGGATGATAATAATATATATAATACTGCCACCTACTACAGCGGAGTATGTCACATATATTCATGTACTCACACTGTCAAAACTAATACTGTATGATAATAATATATATAATACTGCCACCTACTGCAGCGGAGTATGTCACATATATTCATGTACTTACACTGTCAAAACTAATACTGGATGATAATAATATATATAATACTGCCACCTACTGCAGCGGAGTATGTCACATATATTCATGTACTTACACTGTCAAAACTAATACTGGATGATAATAATATATATAATACTGCCACCTACTGCAGCGGAGTATGTCACATATATTCATGTACTTACACTGTCAAAACTAATACTGGATGATAATAATATATATAATACTGCCACCTACTGCAGCGGAGTATGTCACATATATTCATGTACTTACACTGTCAAAACTAATACTGGATGATAATAATATATATAATACTGCCACCTACTGCAGCGGAGTATGTCACATATATTCATGTACTCACACTGTCAAAATTAATACTGGATGATAATAATATATATAATACTGCCACCTACTGCAGCGGAGTATGTCACATATATTCATGTACTTACACTGTCAAAACTAATACTGGATGATAATAATATATATAATACTGCCACCTACTGCAGCGGAGTATGTCACATATATTCATGTACTCACACTGTCAAAATTAATACTGGATGATAATAATATATATAATACTGCCACCTACTGCAGCGGAGTATGTCACATATATTCATGTACTTACACTGTCCAAACTAATACTGGATGATAATAATATATATAATACTGCCACCTACTGCAGCGGAGTATGTCACATATATTCATGTACTCACACTGTCAAAACTAATACTGGATGATAATAATATATATAATACTGCCACCTACTGCAGCGGAGTATGTCACATATATTCATGTACTTACACTGTCCAAACTAATACTGGATGATAATAATATATATAATACTGCCACCTACTGCAGCGGAGTATGTCACATATATTCATGTACTCACACTGTCAAAATTAATACTGGATGATAATAATATATATAATACTGCCACCTACTGCAGCGGAGTATGTCACATATATTCATGTACTTACACTGTCCAAACTAATACTGGATGATAATAATATATATAATACTGCCACCTACTGCAGCGGAGTATGTCACATATATTCATGTACTTACACTGACAAAACTAATACTGGATGATAATAATATATATAATACTGCCACCTACTGCAGCGGAGTATGTCACATATATTCATGTACTCACACTGTCAAAAGTAATACTGGATGATAATAATATATATAATACTGCCACCTACTGCAGCGGAGTATGTCACATATATTCATGTACTCACACTGTCAAAACTAATACTGGATGATAATAATATATATAATACTGCCACCTACTGCAGCGGAGTATGTCACATATATTCATGTACTCACACTGTCAAAATTAATACTGGATGATAATAATATATATAATACTGCCACCTACTGCAGCGGAGTATGTCACATATATTCATGTACTCACACTGTCAAAACTAATACTGGATGATAATAATATATATAATACTGCCACCTACTGCAGCGGTGTATGTCACATATATTCATGTACTTACACTGTCAAAACTAATACTGGATGATAATAATATATATAATACTGCCACCTACTGCAGCGGAGTATGTCACATATATTCATGTACTTACACTGTCAAAACTAATACTGGATGATAATAATATATATAATACTGCCACCTACTGCAGCGGAGTATGTCACATATATTCATGTACTTACACTGTCAAAACTAATACTGGATGATAATAATATATATAATACTGCCACCTACTGCAGCGGAGTATGTCACATATATTCATGTACTTACACTGTCAAAACTAATACTGGATGATAATAATATATATAATACTGCCACCTACTGCAGCGGAGTATGTCACATATATTCATGTACTCACACTGTCAAAACTAATACTGGATGATAATAATATATATAATACTGCCACCTACTGCAGTGGAGTATGTCACATATATTCATGTACTTACACTGTCAAAACTAATACTGGATGATAATAATATATATAATACTGCCACCTACTGCAGCGGAGTATGTCACATATATTCATGTACTTACACTGTCAAAACTAATACTGGATGATAATAATATATATAATACTGCCACCTACTGCAGCGGAGTATGTCACATATATTCATGTACTTACACTGTCAAAACTAATACTGGATGATAATAATATATATAATACTGCCCACTACTGCAGCGGAGTATGTCACATATATTCATGTACTCACACTGTCAAAACTAATACTGGATGATAATAATATATATAATACTGCCACCTACTGCAGCGGAGTATGTCACATATATTCATGTACTTACACTGTCAAAACTAATACTGGATGATAATAATATATATAATACTGCCACCTACTGCAGCGGAGTATGTCACATATATTCATGTACTCACACTGTCAAAACTAATACTGGATGATAATAATATATATAATACTGCCACCTACTGCAGTGGAGTATGTCACATATATTCATGTACTTACACTGTCAAAACTAATACTGGATGATAATAATATATATAATACTGCCACCTACTGCAGCGGAGTATGTCACATATATTCATGTACTTACACTGTCAAAACTAATACTGGATGATAATAATATATATAATACTGCCACCTACTGCAGCGGAGTATGTCACATATATTCATGTACTTACACTGTCAAAACTAATACTGGATGATAATAATATATATAATACTGCCACCTACTGCAGCGGAGTATGTCACATATATTCATGTACTCACACTGTCAAAACTAATACTGGATGATAATAATATATATAATACTGCCACCTACTGCAGTGGAGTATGTCACATATATTCATGTACTTACACTGTCAAAACTAATACTGGATGATAATAATATATATAATACTGCCACCTACTGCAGCGGAGTATGTCACATATATTCATGTACTTACACTGTCAAAACTAATACTGGATGATAATAATATATATAATACTGCCACCTACTGCAGCGGAGTATGTCACATATATTCATGTACTTACACTGTCAAAACTAATACTGGATGATAATAATATATATAATACTGCCACCTACTGCAGCGGAGTATGTCACATATATTCATGTACTCACACTGTCAAAACTAATACTGGATGATAATAATATATATAATACTGCCACCTACTGCAGTGGAGTATGTCACATATATTCATGTACTTACACTGTCAAAACTAATACTGGATGATAATAATATATATAATACTGCCACCTACTGCAGCGGAGTATGTCACATATATTCATGTACTTACACTGTCAAAACTAATACTGGATGACATTAAAAGCAATGCTTTGTCCTGACTTACTTTTTGTGGAATTAATTGTAAGTCTATCAAAACAAATGAGCAGTCATTTTGGGCTTAACTTTACATTTCAATCACTCTTTCTGAGCTGCCCTAACTTAGAGAAATATCACTTTAGAAGTTTAGAAAAAAGTTTATTAAAAGCAATTATGGGGTGCCGAATGTTAAAGTTCAGTCTAACTTTTGTAGCAGATATATTTCTCACATTCAGCTTATTTAATCACATTTAAATGTAGACTCTAAATATTATATCTAAATGTTCAATCTAAATCTCAATCACAATTTAAATCTCAAATATTAATCTATACGTTAAGGGAATAAGCTATAGAAAATGGATGGATGGATGTTAAATCCAAACCTAAATCTTAAATCTTAACCTGAATGTTAAATCTAAATCTAAATGTTAAATCTAAACCTAAATCTTAAATCTACAAACCCCGTTTCCATATGAGTTGGGAAATTGTGTTAGATGTGAATATAAACAGAATACAATGACTTGCAAATCATTTCCAACCCATATTCAGTTGAAAACACTACAAAGACAACATATTTGATGTTCAAACTCATAAACCTTTTTCTTTTTTCGCAAATAATAATTAAATTTGAATTTCATGGCTGCAACATGTGCCAAAGTAGTTGGGAAAGGGCATGTTCACCACTGTGTTACATCACCTTTTCTTTTAACAACACTCAATAAGCGTTTGGGAACCGAATAAACTAATTTGAAGCTTTGAAAGTGTAATTCTTTCCCATTCTTATTTTATGTAGAGCTTCAGTCGTTCAAAAGTCCAGGGTCTCTGCTGTCGTATTTTAGGCTTCATAATGTGTCACACATTTTCCATGGGAGACAGGTCTGGACTGCAGGCGGGCCAGGAAAGAACCCGCACTCTTTTTTTTTAAAGTTAAAGTTAAAGTACCAATAACTGTCACACACATACTAGATGTGGCGAAATTATTCTCTGCATTTGACCCATCACCTTGTTCACACCCTGGGAGGTGAGGAGAGCAGTGGGCAGCAGCGGTGCCGCGCCCAGGAATCATTTTTGTCGAATTAACCCCCAATTCCAACCCTTAATGCTGAGTGCCATGCAGGGAGGTAACCGGTCCCATTTTTATAGTTTTGGTATGACTTGGCCGGGGTTTGAACTCACGACCTATCCATCTCAGTGCGGACACTCTAACCACTAGGCCACTGAGTAGCCACGCTGTTGTAACACGTGCTGAATGTGGCTTGGTATTGTCTTGCTGAAATAAGCAGGGGCGTCCATGAAAAAGACGGCGCTTAAATGGCAGCATATATTGTTCTGAAACCTGTATGTACCGTTCAATATTAATGGTACCTTCACAGATGTGTAAGTTACCCATGTCTTGGGCTGTAATGCACCCCCATACCATTACAGATGCTGGCTTTTCAACTTTGCATCGATAACAGTCTGGATGGTTCGCTTCCCTTTTGGTCCGGATGACACGATGTCAAATATTTCCGAAAACAATTTGAAATGTAGACTTGTCGCACCACAGAACACTTTTCCACTCTGCATCAGTCTATCTTAGATGATCTCGGACCCAGAGAAGCCGGCGACATTTCTGGGTGTTGTTGATAAATTACTTTCGCTTTGCATAGTAAAGCTTTAACTTGCACTTACAGATGTAGCGACAAACTGTATTTAGTGACAGTGGTTTTCTGAAGTGTTCCTGAGCCCATGTGGTGATATCCTTCGGAGAGTGATGCCGGTTTTTGATACAGTGCCGGCTGATAGATGGAAGGTCACAGTCATTCAATGTTGGTTTCCGGCCATGCCGCTTACGTGGAGTGATTTCTCCAGATTCTCTGAACCTTTTGGTGATATTATGGAGCGTAGATGTTGAAATCCCTAAATTTCTTGCAATTGCACTTTGAGAAAACGAATAAAATATTAAAATAAAATAAATAAAAAAATGGGTCTAAACCTGGGCCTCTGGAGAGGGATCCAGACAGAGGCCAGGGGAAAAAAAACAACTCATAGCCATAGCACACACAGTACACATCCCTCTTACATGTGGAGGGAAACAACAAACATCAAAGAACACAAAGGACATGAAAGACATTAAAGCAGCGGAGCTGATGCAACCAGACACTTCTACATACATACATGAATGATAAATGGGTTGTACTTGTATAGCGCTTTTTCTACCTTCAAGGTACTCAAAGCGCTTTGACACTACTTCCACATTCACACACACATTCACACACTGATGGAGGGAGCTGCCATGCAAGGCGCCAACCAGCACCCATCAGGAGCAAGGGTGACGTGTCTTGCTCAGGACACAACGGACATGACGAGGTTGGTACTAGGTGGGATTTGAACCAGGGACCCTCGGGTTGCGCACGGCCACTCTTCCACTGCGCCACGCCGTCCCCGAATATGAATAAAAAGTAATGTGATGAGCATTCCTCAACTTTATCAGTATGTATTGCCATCTTTCCCAACTTCTTTGTCACGTGTTGCTGGCATCAAATTCTAAAGTTAATGATTATTTGCAAAAAAAAATGTTTTTATCAGTTTGAACATCAAATATGTTGTCTTTGTAGCATATTCAACTGAATATGGGTTGAAAAGGATTTGCAAATCATTGTATTCAGTTTATATTTACATCTAACACAATTTCCCAACTCATATGGAAACAGAGTTT